>NC_140583.1:202575117-202609104 GCF_964204655.1 Triturus cristatus | reverse complement strand
CCCCATTTCTCTCTCCCCATTCTCTCTCTCTCTCTCTCTCTCTCTCTCTCTCTCTCTCTCTCTCTCTCTCTCTCTCTCTCTCTCTCTCTCTCCTCCATTCTCTCTCTCCCCATTCTCTCTCTCTCTCTCTCTCTCTCCCCATTCTCTCTCTCTCTCTCTCTCTCTCTCTCTCCCCCATTCTCTCTCTCCTCTCTCTCTCTCTCTCTCTCTCTCTCTCTCTCTCTCTCTCTCTCTCTCTCTCTCTCTCTCTCTCTCTTCTCCCCATTCTCTCTCTCTCTCTCTCTCTCTCTCTCTCTCCCCATTCTCTCTCGCCCCCGCTCTCTCGTCCCCCCTCTCTCTCTTCCCATATTCTCTCGCCCCTCTCCTCCCCCTTCTCTTCCCCTCTCCTCCCCCTTCTCTTCTCCCCTCTCACGCCACCCTCTTCCCCCTCTCCTCCCCCTTCTCTTCTCCCCTCTCACGCCACCCTCTTCCCCCTCTCTTCTTTCTTTCTCTCCCCCCCCTACCCTCTCTCTCTGTTTTAAGAGCTTAGAGAAGGGAGAGCAGATTAGATTTTTCTCCTAAAATCTGAGGGCATTGAATTCCAAAGCGTAGCAGTACCGATAATAAAGCTACGGCCACCTGAATTGGATCTTTTGAATCTGGGTACTACAGGTTATGAACTACAGAAGATCTAAGTGGCCTGCTGGGGTGTGTCATTGGAACTTTTGTTGGAAGTATTTAGGTCCCACATCATGCAGTTCCTTTATGACAATGCAGAGGGCCTTAAAATCCATACGTCTTTTTAAAGGGAAGCCATTGAAGGTGGGAGAGTTCCTGGCCAACAGATTGATACTTGGGGATTCTCAGGAGTAAGCGTACGGCTGCATTCCGAAGAACTTATAGTTTATATAAGCATCTTTTCCGGTTGTTGGCGAATAAGGCATTGCAATAATCAATTTTAGATAAGATGAGGGTAGAAACAAAAATATTTCATAAATCAGATGGAATGAAATGAAGAATTTTCCTAAGAGAGTTTAGCATAAAGAAGGATGAAGAGGTAATGGCATTAATATGCCCATTACAATCGAAGAGAACTCCTAAGTTCCTAACGTTGGCCACCAAGTGGGAGACCAGAATCTGTATTTCGCCCAAAGAGTAGCACTTTGGTTTTACCTGAAATTATGTATAAAAGAAAGAGAGGAACCCTTGGTAACCCAAAGGACTGGGGTTCAAACCGATTTTAAAAAAAACAAAAATGTCCTCTGGGGAAATTAATCAACCACACTTTCGTCCTCACTCACGTTCTGCATCTCATTCGTCAAGGTCCAAGAGGTCATACAATTCTCCATCTGAATTTATTACGTATTGGCACAAATATTCAAAATTAGTACAATAATATTTAAAAATTCACCAAAGTAATTTATTTCTGAAAATTACCACAATGAGATACAATTTTATAAAAACAATTACAATACAATCAATATTTAAAACCACATCATCAAATTACTACCCACAGCATATTATACATGAGAGTATACTACCTAGACAGTACCCTTTGTCATCCTTTGCCATAATTGGCGAATCTATTTAATCACATAAACCCCGATATCACCTAATTGTTATATATCTAGGGAAATGTTCATACACCCAAATTTGTGGCTATGCAAAAGCGTCGACGTGTTTCGAAGGAAAATTCATTTGGAACCTTCTTTTTCAAGACAATTGATTTTGTTACTCTCGTGTTTCGAATCTTGGACACTTTGTAAAAATAGAGCCCTTGGTATGTGTCGATACCCTACTTTCAACAGCCGTCTTTGTCTCGTTTTTGACTTCCAATCGATAATTGATGTCCTATTTGGTATATTTTCTTTTGTTGAGATATATACACACACTCCCTGCGAACGTTTCCCCGTTGATTTGAGCTTGTATAAAGCCTAATGTTCATCGACTCAATCAGTGGATTTCAAATTCTAGTTTTTTTCCCCCCGCAGTACTTGCTTTACTGCTCCAATGTAATTATCTTTAGAGACATCATCCGCCTTGGTAAATCGTGGAGAAGCCACCGGCGGTATATTCATATGTCCGTCCTGGTGTCGTGTCCAAATTAACTTGAGAACATTTTGGGACATCCAGGCCCCTATCTGGATCATTCGGTTATGAAATCTGGAAGTGGTCTCGTCAGGATTGCTGGCCACTGAACACGATTCCAGTGTTGTCTGCGTAAGACACCACTTCAAAACCAAAAGATTTAATTAATTTGGCCAAGGGGGTCACGTAAAGGGTAAAAAGAGGAGGGCTCAACGATGAGCCATGCAGGACCCCACATGGTAAAGAGAAAAAGGGTGAGATAAACTCTTCTAAAGGCAACAAACTGTTCTCGGTATAAAAGGAAGGATTTCAGGAGCTGAAGCACCTTGCCCTTGATAGACGGCCGATAAGAATGCTGCAGAGAGGTCTAATAATATAAGGGCAGTATTCCCGCCTGCTTCTATGATTTGTCTGATTTCCTTTAAAGCATTGATTAGGGCCAATTCTGTGCTGTACTTTCTCCTGAAGCCAAACTGGGTGTCATCCAAAAGTCCATTGTCGCTTAAAAGTGGAAATCTCCTTATTTATGGCCTTTTTTATGATCTTTGCCAGGAAAGGAATGCAAGAGATCGGGTGATAATTATTAGGATCCCTTACCTCCAAGTTGGATTCTTTTTTGAGAGGAAGGATGGAGGCTCTTTTCCACTCTTTTGAATAATAACTAGTCTCAAACATCAGATTAAAGATGTCTGTGAGATACTTTGATATGATATCAGGTGCCAGGTGAAGAATTCTAGGGGCGCAAGGATCAAAAGGAGAGCCTGACTTAACCTGGCTGAATAGAGACTGAACAACTTCTTTAGATAGAAGCAAGGAGGAGGTCAGAAACATTGTTCGCTCAACATCCTGTGATTCTGGGCAAATCACTTAATCTCCCCGTGCCTAACAAAAATGAATGTGTCCTTGTGTAACAGAACTGGTGCTCATGTAAAGTGCTCTGAGACCCAATTTCTCGGGTCTAGTTCGTGCTATATAAAACTCTTAAAAAATAAATTGTCTGGAGAATCTGGCCCTTCTGAAGGAAGGTCAGGTGAAGAATTAGAAGAAAGCGGGTTGATGGACTCAACTATGTTCTTAAAAAGAGGCTAAAGAATTACAGGAAGCCTGATCGATGGAATTATTTTTAGCTTCAGGCACCTTGGTTAGATGCTTTACACATCCTAAAGTTCCTTAAAGGAGTTTAAGGAGCTTTGGATTTTAGCTGTAGAATAGCTGGATTTTGCTTTCACAATCATCTCCTTATATACTGAGATGGCCTGTTTAGAGTGTTGTAATTGATGCACCATTTCCTTTCTAATCTAAGACAGGCTTGCTTTTGAAGCTTTAGGTTGTTGTCGAACCAAGGTTCTGAGGGGGAGATTCTGTGGTTTTTATATGTTTTTCACTGGAGCTATCTTCTTCATTAAGGAAAGGGCTTTATCTGCCTTTTTCTTCTATGCTGCAAGGCATGCCTTTTTTGTGCTCCGCAATAACAGGATTTCTTTCTAGAGCTAGGGTAATTAGCTTCCAAAACAGCAAGCTTCCAACTGTGACAGGGCCAAGCTGGGGCTGGAACTCTGCTTCCAGGCCTGGATGGTCCAGTGAAGATGTTGCCTGTGTTAGATAGTGAACTTGCAGAAGATACCTAGAAAATGGAGTTTCTAGCACATACCTTTCCACTGCACTCTGAGCTCTGTTAATACCTATATCATTTCAAGGAATCGATTCTGACTCCCCACCCCCCCAATGCCCCCCTCCTCCCAAGGTATATAGCACACTCCTCCCTGCAGGAATATGTGTTGCTAGGATTGACAAACAAAATGTAGTTAGCAGGCGAGCTTTATATCAAGGTAAATATTGGGGTGCTTTTCATACAGAAAAGTTTTTAACCTCTTGCAGATTGGGAGGACTTTGGATATCTACCTTGCTCAAATAAGGTGGCATAGTGTTCCAATGAGTAGCTGCCAAGTGGGAAAAGGAGTCATCCTCCCTGATTCTGTTTTAGAGAGTTTGAGCTGCCAAACTGAAGATTCCTAGTTGGTATATATCTCTGGACTCTCTTCCTGAGGACCAGAGCACCCGTGACATAAACAGCCCTGGTGAGTATGTTTTGAACACTGCTCGTCCCTACCGGTAGCCGGAGAAGCTTGTCCAGACTGGTGGGGGCAGAATCTCACGATGAGCTACCAAGTATCAGTTGAGCAGCCATGCTTTGAATGCTCAGCATCTGGGAAAAGAGATAATCAGTCATTCCGAAATATAGTGAGATGCCATAATCCAGACGACTGCTTATCAAAGCCTGCACAGTGGTCCTCCTGCAGCAATTGGGCACCCATTTGAAGTTCGTCCGGATCATCCTCCGTAAGCCAAAGCAGTCTCCACAAACCATATTAACCTGGTCATTCATAGATAGTTTCATCAATAATAATACCCAGGTTTCCATCAGATTGGGCAGGTATCGTGGCAGTACCCAGTGAACTGGGTCACCAGGTGTTATTCCAAACTGAGTTTGCCTTTCCAAATAAGATGACTTCTGTTTTGTCCCCATTTAACTTTAGGCAGTTTTTTGGCATCCAGCAAGGCTCCTCCGACAGGCAGCCCACTAGGCTCTCCTTACAGGTGTCCACATCCTTCCCGACTGAAATCATAAGTTGTCTCATTGGCATATATGTGTTATCTAGAGGAGCCATGTACACATTAAAAAGTGTTGGGCTCCGGGCCGAACCTTTGGGAACCCCACAATACACAGTAAGATACACATAAGATGAATATGTTTATAGATGAACTGCCTGAGTACGTTCCATCAGGAAGGAGCCAAACCATTTCAGAATGTCTGGGTGAATCTCAGTATCTGACAGGTGGTTTAGTATGACGACATGCAGCACTGTATCAAATGCAGTGGAAAGATCGAGTAAGATGAGGGCAGTAGACTTGCCCTCAACGACCCCGCATCTGATGCTGTCAGTGACTGATAACAGCGTGGTGTCAGTGCAGTTACCCTCTCTAATAACTGATTGCCTTCCAAATACTTAATGAGTCTCAAATTTACCAGTTTCTCCAGTAATCTTCACCGTGTAGAAACGACATTGGCCTAAAGTTGGCCAGATTCATAAGATCGGCCCCAGGTTTCTTCAATCGTGGAAGAAGTAGAGTGTTTTTTTTCCCCAATGCCCAGAGACTTCAGCCTAGCTCATGAAGCAATTCATGCTAGTCAAGCGTGGGGCAGAGTCACTGCAAACTTGATTAAAGGCAAAGTGTGGCCAAGTATCCGAGGGAAGCCTGACTTTATCTTGCATATGATGTCCAGGACTTCCTGTACAAGAACTAGGCCCATCGTCTATCAGAGGACCACCTTTCCTCAACACCTGAATTAAATCAGTCTGAAGGTCAAACCCCTAGTAAATCGGATTGATATCACAAAACATATGCTGAGTTGGCTGCATAGTCCCAGGATGCAGTGATGGACCTATTAATGGCCCCAGGTTGAAACGACAACTTCACAATGCAAAAAAATTCCCTGGAGGAACTCTGTTATCAATAATCAGGGTAAAATGGTTCGGGGCCATATGATGACTGCACTGCTTAATCTAGTTCTAAAAACATCTTTAGATATGCTGGTTTTTGAAAGTCGGCACTTTCTTTCCAGCCTGTTGCATCTCAACTTTTCATCTTTCAGCTGTGGGGTGTACCAGGAAGTCTGAGGGTAATTTATATGAGATTTATTTGTAGAAACTGGGACAATGATGTCCGACATTGACTTCAAGGCTGAGGAGAAATTACTGGCTGATTTATTTGAAAATGAATCTCTATTAAATTAACTGCCTTATTAGTATTATTTTTTTTAACTGTATATTATTGCTTTTTCACTAACAACAAACATACAGTGCATGTTGGCAAATCTGGAAGATCATCTTTAGCAGACATAAATTAAAAGCGTATGCAGTCTAACCAGATATACTTTACATATGTAGAATATACATATATCCGAGGGTGTCCCAAGACCGCTTAAAATAGAACTTAAAAACGTGCAGCTACTTATTAGTGCCCACTTGGTAGTCGTGAAACCATCTGAGATAGAGACATTTCTATCATCTTTCAATCTTCCCCTTACCAGCCATCCTCCATGGGATGGTCCCCATCTTCTTCGATCATACCCAGCAGTTGTACCCACTGCAATATAGCAGCTGACGCCCCGTCATCAGAGTGTAAGAGGCGCATGTTTTGTTCCTTTGCAGCCTCCCCCCCCCCCCCCCCCTCAAGTCCATCAAAACCTTCAATAGGTCAGCAGCGGCCCCATCCACCCAATAGCCACCTGCCTCTTCGCCAACAGCAGGGCCAGTTAGGCCAATGTTTGAGGGATCTTATGACTTGGCCCGCCACCACTCAATAGACAGGCAAGCAGAGTCAGTGGGACACCGATCCCTATGGCTGCTTCTATGCGAGGTACCGCCAGTGCCCAGTAGGATTGAATCAAAGTACACTCCCAGACTAAAAGCAGGAAGGTGGCACCAACCTTCCAGCATTTCAAACAGGCCGCATTCTTCGCGGGATCTATCCTGTTGATACTGCGGGGGATGACATGCGCAGTGTACGAAATAGAAATGTAATAGTTTGAAGCGATTATTGCAAGTTACAGTACGAACAAGATTAAACGCCATCTCCCAATCCATATCGTAGAGCAGTTCATGCATTTCTTTCTCCCAGGCCCTTCACGCAGGATACTGCCGCAGCTGCATGTCGTTGCTAAGGGCTTTGTAGAAATGAGTGAAGAGATGGCGCCCCTCCCCCATCCAATGAGGCCCTCTCGGACCTCTGATGGACGCAGGGCCACCGGGAAGTCCACCCAGAGAGTCTTGGCTACACTCTCCATCTTGGCATAATGAAGAAAATGGTCCCACCCCAAAGGAGTCCTGCCCATCCTGGTACCATATGAAGGCGTCCCAAGGTAGAGGTTGCCCTCTTCCAGACAACCCCCTTCTCTCCACTTATCCATAAACATGGTGGAGACAATGTTTCAATAGAGCACCAGATCCCACAGGTTCAATTCCATACTAAAGGGAACCCTAAGGAGAACCCTCAGAACCACCCTTTCCCAGATCCCTGCGGTGTGGGTAATCCATTATGGCAACTGGACTTCTGATCTCCACCCCGCTTTAGCTGCTGAGGCAGTGTCCCCCCCTAAACTCAGCTCCCAAAAGCCTCTTCGCCCAGCTGTCTTACTCCACAAACCACCGGGCTGCGTGCTGTAGGTGAGCAGCATAATAATAAAATTGTAAATCCGGGACCGCCAAGCCCCCATCCACCATTTCCCGTTTCAATGTGGCAAGCGCCATCCTACTACGCCTACCCCCCATAGAAGTGTCACTAATTGGCTGTTCAACTGTTGGAAAAAGTGATCCTTTAGTGTAAACAAAGAGTTCTGCACAAGATACAGACATCGCGGGAGAAAGACCATTATGCTATCGCCACCCTGCCCATTAGAGAAAGGGAAGCCGATTTCAGAAGAATATAGAGCTTTCCAGACTTGGCAACACCGTCGACATTGATGCTGGTGCTGGGCCATAGTATGGGTAACTCAGATCCCCAAGTATCGAAACCCATCCAATTCCCATCAGAGGCCCACAGCTGGTAGCTGATGTGGCTGTTTCCCAATCAGTCCCACCAGTGGGAACACTAAGTTTTTTGTCCCGCGACATCACCAAAATCACCGAGATGCCTCAACAGCGGGATGGACTCTCCCGGCTCACATACATACGTAGCTCATTGTCCGCATAGAGCAAGACTACATGATTATTATTCCCCACCCGAATGCCCCAGTAGTAGCACAGTAATAGCTCAAGCAGCTCAATCACCAAACCGAACAACACCGACAAGAGGGCACAGCCTTGACGAGTGCCCCTCCCCACCGGCCAGGACTCTGAGAGGTGCCCTCCCACCCTGATACGTATCAAGGGCTCGGTGTGTAAAAGCTGAATCCAGACACAGAAATTGGGACCAATCCCTATACCCCATACCCCACAATACCGCCATGAGAGAGGCCCACTCCACCGTATCAAATGCCTTTTCTAAATCGAAGGAGATCCGTGCCATCTCCTCCTCTCTATCCAGGGCAGCATGGAGCACTTGTGTTAATCTTTGAATATTATGCACAGTACTGTGTGCCTGCATGAAACCACATTGGTCCTCGTGGACTAGAGCTCGATAACCTCCCCCAATCGTGTTGCCAGAATCTTGCACAAGATTTTTAGATCGATATTGAGCATAGTTAGGGGACTGTAGGCGGATGGGTCCACAGGATCCCCCTCCAGGTTTCACCATTAAGCATACCACTCCTTCTCTCATCATCTGCAGTAAACACCCCGTAACTTGAGCTTCCCGATAAACCTCAAGCAGTTGCTCTTTAAAAGTCGGGGAATAAACCATCCCCGCTGGGGGCCTTTGATTTGCATAAAGCCTTAATGGCCTTGCCCACCTCCATCACTGAGAGTTCCTTTTCCAATTCTAATATAGCTCTCCTCTGCAACTGTGGAAGCCCCGCCCGAGCCAGGAAGCTTTCCTTCATGCTGTCAACATCTGGGGGGTTTACACAACTCCCCAGGAGGGCAGACGGCTGTCTGGTGGCCAGCAACTTTGTAAGGGCACTTGACAAACTGAGCTACAGAGTGGCAACTTCCCAAAAGTTGTCTTTCCATAAAGATGACATTAAATTCATCGGCATTAAGTCGGGTTTAATATCATGATTAATTTGATATAATTAAGTACCCATTTTTAGTAGTTCCGTTCAGAAATTAACTGGGCTGAGTAGTCAGCCGGTAACTCGGTGTTAGCCAATGAGGCTACTGACTTTTCCACAGCAAAAACGACCATTTGAAAGTTTTGGTGTTGGGACATATGAAAAGTGCATGTCCTATTTAATAATGCACAGCCCCTTGTCTCAGGGCTCCATAGGCTATCCTTAAGGTAGACGTACATATATTTATAAGTGAAGTGGAGGCTTTGCCATTGCCATTGAATGGCAAAGTCGAGCTAGCAGTTTAAAACTGCTTTTCCAGGCTGCAGTGGCAGGCAAGGAGCCATTTTATTATTTGGTCACACACAGGGTTGAACAATCAGTGCTGCCGCTCTGGGGGGGGGGTGGGGGGGGTGACTCTGTCTTGCTTGCCCTGGGTACCCTTGGTACCATTATACTATGGACTTCTTAGAAAGTCAGCTTATACCAGTTGGGGGTAACCAATTTAACATACTCTTTGTAAGGGGTTAGAACACTGGCACTGAGGTCTGGTTAGCAGGCCTCCATGCATCCTGAGTCACAACAGTAGCATCAGTCTAGAAATTTGAGGTTGATCATTCAAAAGAGGCATTTCCTTACAACAGAATAACAGCACAATGTAGCAACAACATTGCAGTGGTCCAGCTTCACTCCTGCTATTGATTCCAGTCAAGTCTTCCTATAGGCTGATGTAAGAAATTGGGTTACTGGTTGAAACCCTACTCAAGCAGGAACCACAATTCTTGTGAGGCACCCCCCAAATTAACCTTTGCTCAATCCTCTGGTAGCTTTGCACAGAGCAGTCAGGCTTAACTTAGTGGCAATGTGTAAAGTATTTATGCAGCACTTAAAACGGTATTAAAGTGAAAACACAACAAAAGGAAAATCTCACTCCAATTTAGATTTTTTTATGTGGATATATCTGGTCACGTTGGACCGAGACAAACTCACAAGTTTAGGTTCGACTGTAATAGAGCGCAGGCCGGCTACAAGAACCCTGTTGGGCCAGCTGAACAAGAGTACCTTAAATCCTGGTTGCTGAGCATTGATAGGTCCCGTGCTGAGGATGTCATACAGCTGAGGCTATACATTTGTTTTGAGGAGCTGCGATGCAAGGTCTTATGTCCTTGTTGAGGATCCCTTCGACAAGGGCTTGCGATGCGAAATATGGCATCAAGGATAGGTTGCTCAGTCGAGGCGATGCTTCTGTCAGGAAGAGTTGCAATGCAAGAACCTGCGTTGTCATTGAGGCTGCCGCTGGCAAGATATTGATGTGAGTGCCTGTGCTGGTGAAAGATCGCACAGCGACTGTTCCGATGCCGACTGCGAGGCTGATACGGAGTCCTTGCACAGGGAGAATGCTCACAGTAGAGGCAATGTGTCAGTTCTGCTCAGTATAACACCGCACAGCAGAGGAGATGGATCACTCCTGCTGGATTCACAGATGGGCTGGCAGAGCACCTTCAGTCCCACTTCCAAGGGGCGAAGAGTCGGGTGGCGCCAATTGGTAGGGTAGGACTCCCAGATGGCAGCGTCTAGGTGCTGGGTTCAGGTTTGTTAGAGCCTTCTGTCCCTGGGTCTGTAGTCAGGAATCCAGCCAGCTAGCTCTTGGAATCACTTTGAGGTTCTGAGTTCAACAGATGAAGGTCCATTCCTTTTCACCCTGGCAAGATGGCAGAAGGCAGCAGGTCAGCGGTCCAGATGAGTGACAGTCCTTTCTGCACAGCAGTCCTTCCTGACTGTTTCTTCACGTCCATAAGTGTACTGAAGAGTTGGTATCTAGGGTTCAATATTTATACCTGGGCCTTCCTTTAAAGTGGGAGAAGTTTCTAGAGTTTTTTGGGCTCCAGACTAACTACAGGGGGTATGCAGCCCTTTGTGTGGAGGCGGGACACAACCTATTCAAGTGTAAGTAGGGATGTGCCCAGCTCTGCCCTCTCATGCTGCCAGTGATGGCCCATCCAGACATACCTAAGCTCTTTATTGTGTGTGGCTGTCTAGGAGGAATACATAAAAATCAGTTGTCAGCTACACCCATTTATGTGACCCAGAGACAGGCTGTAGGCACTAAATGGCTAAGGTAGAAAAATACCAACTTTCTAACATTGGCTTTTTCAAAATTGTAATTTAAGATCCGACTTCACCATGCAAGAGGATTTTTTATTACAATTGCAAAGACACCAAACATGACATATGACCTGCTCCCATTTGGAAATGTTCACTTATTGGAAGTAATAAGGTAGGTCCAATGTTAGCCTATGGGAGCGGTGAAAAACAAATGTTAGTTTTTCACTACCAGGACATGTAAAACTAAACTGTACATGTCCCACTTTTGAAATACTCTGCACCCTGTTCTCTGGCTGTCCAAGTTCTACTCTAGAGGTGACTTGCATGTATTAATAAAAAGGAAGGTTAATGCCTTGCAAAAAAGGTTTATTTTGCCACGTTGACATGGCAGTTTAAAACTGCACACAAAGGCTACAGTGGCAGACCTGAGATATGTTTAAAGGGCTACTTAAGTGGATGGTAGAACCAGTGCTGCAGGCTCACTAGTAGCACTTAATTTACAAGCCCTGCGCACAGGTAGTGCCACTTTACTAGGGACATTTAAGTAAATTGAATATGCCAATTGGGTGTAAGACAATTCTGCCATGTTTTAAGGTGTGAGCCCAAGCCCTTTAGCAAGGTTTAGCAGTGGTAAAGTGCACAGAGTCCTAAAGCCAGCATAAACAAAGTCAGCAAAACAGGAGGGTTGAAGGAAAACAGTTAGGTGGGAAATCATGTCAATGATGCTAGGTTTTACAGCTGACAAATGTTTTTATCATGACTGAGATTGTATGAGCGTATTCATAGATGTATTGTTGTTGTTTTCATTGTGCCATTGTTCTTCACAAAATGTTTTCTGTGCCAATAGGTGCTTGTTATCTACATGATTATTTTTCAGACTTTTTCTGCTTTATGTATAGTGCTCTCATGGTTTTGAGCTTTGTACTTGCTACAAAATATTATTTAAGAAAGGAAATAAGTAAACCAGTCAATATGAACTAAGGGTTATCTCCCATACACCTGTATGATACATTTCAAGCACTTAACCTTGGTCATTCTACATGATCACTGTAGTATAATTTCATTGGCATATAAAACCTTGAGATGTTGACTCTGCTGCCCATGTGCACATTCTCTTTGTTTTTGAGTTACTAGCCGGCCCTTCATAGTGACTTTGGATTTTCTTTTTCACATTGCTGCGTTTGGATAATAATTAACATGCTTTACAGTGATGTAGCTTAACTGGGATAGACTACATTTTCAACATGCAGCTTTTGGGTGTAACCAACTGCATCACTATGATTGGTAATAAGCTCCCTTTTCCTTCTTGTCTATAGACCGCTTTTGCAGTCTGCTTTTGAAAAACATCTTATGAACTATACCAAAAACATACACAGGATTAGAGCCAGGCCATTGCTTGCCATTTGTTGGCTTTCTTGTCACTCATCTGTCTGCTTCTTATTCAATAGCTTCCCTTCCTCTTACTGTGTTTGTCCCTCTCCTGGAGCAATGCTTAATTACCATCCTTTTGATTGGTTGACTTGCAGTTTTCTGCTGCTCACATTCAATAAACTACTTTTTAGGTCTCGCCTGAGCGCTAGCGAATGCGCTAGCTCAGGCGAGACCTTTAGTAAGCGGGTTTTTTAAGTGCTGCCTGGTGGCCTAGCTCTTGCGTTCCAGCGAGCGTGCACGTGCGCAGCCGCCCGATGTGCACACGCGCGCACCACTCGCGTTCACTTTTTGCTCGAGTTGTATTAAACAAAATGCATTTTCTTGGATTTTTTGGTAGAAATTACTCAATTAAAATTACGGTTTTAAAAGTACGAGCACATGAAGTGCAGTTGACAACATAGTGCTACGTGAGAGTGTCGCCGCGACATATGTCTGTTTCGCAACCATGGCTAATAATCCTCAAATGTCAATCAAAAATCCTGTGCGATTGTTGAAACAATTAAATCTCACTTTAAGTATCAAAGACTGGGGTAAAAGCCATCCGCCATTTAGCTGCAACGTTCCGTTTTACGTGACTTCTAAAAACGGCGTCTCCATGTTTAAAGTCCTTTTTCTATGCCCATGCATGTACTCAGGGACAGCTGGAAGAGGACGTACCCAATTAAGTTCTATGGACGCGCAGCGTAATTAAGTTTTTCTGTAATCGGAACAGTCTGCTGTGAGCGAGAGCAACATAATGGTATTTTTTTATGTTTTTTGTTTAGTGAGTTTAGTCTTGTGTTCACAGAAGAATCCTTTAAGTGTATTATGCCAGTTTATGGTGGAATCAGGGAAGGTTGATGCTCTCTTTATCAGATATGCTAAGATGAAGCGCCTCCTTGGATGGGAGATGGTGTTAACCTCAAAAATACACGAGGCAATGTCTCCCTACAGGTAACAGTTTACCAGCAACTAAATCAGCATCATTTAGTAAATAAGTCTTAAGAAAGTTTGAATCCAGAAAGTTTAGACAGCATACAGGTTTATTAAATATTAAAAAATACAGAAGGCAAAAACAATAGTAACAAGCATTAACATAGCCAATAGGTTTCGCCCTTGGGACCTTATAAGTGCTTAGCCATGCAACAGTTGATGTTGTTGCACCAAGGAGATTGTGCTGCATAACTAAATACTTATAAGGTCCCAAAAGCGAGACCTTTTGGCTATGCCAATGCTTGTTTATTTTGTTTCAGTACTCCATGGTAGTACATACATTTTCTTACACTTTCCCTCTTGTGAAGCTTATCTTGCAAATAACTACCTCCCTCCCTCCCCATGCACTCCTCCCCCCCCCCCCCCATCCCACAGGCTCAAGCATATTTGTTACTCTGCTACCCAACTCCCCATCACTTCCCTCCCGCTCATGATTTCTCTCTCACTTGCTCCTCTTTGCTCTCCCCTCTCTCTCATTGCTGATCTTTTTTTTAAATCTGTATTTTAGTCATACATAACATAGTTTCAGCAAATATTGTTGGTATCCCAGTATGCAGTGCAAATTCAGGTACGTAAGTGACTTGGTTCACCCCTCAGTTTTACAGTCTAGTTTGAATCCCAGATGCCCACAATAAAAAGTCAGCAACTTCAGCCATATACAGAGAGCTCATGTGCAATATGTCTGTTTGTGACCAATAAGCAGTCATGTAGTCCCATAGTTAAGAAGACTGAGGTGTGCCTGAATCCCTTGCTAAACGGTGAATTTGCATATAAAACTGTGCATTTGGAAATGTAGTTAGTTAATCTCTATCAGGTTATTAGCCGCGCTTTATAAATCCTAATTTAGTTTGTTGGAGCGCGTATTTGGGGTGTTCCCTCGTTCCAGGACATAGATTCTCAATTGATTCCAAAAGTGTTGTGTAGAATAATTCTCCACCAACTATTAAAAATGTTCCCCAGTCTTTATTCTGTGGCGGTCTATTACTCATTATTGCTCACGCAGTTTTATATAGAAGCAGCATAGAGACAAATATCTTGTCAGCCTATTATATGTCTACAGTATAGCTCCATAGAGTGACCATTGGTGTGCTGTCCTTGTGTATGTGTTTCATGTCATGTAGCCTTGACAACTGCTCTTTCCTGACTATTTGAATAGGTGACACTGCCACGCTATATGCATAAACTCAGCATCTTCACTAGGCCATTTCTTACATCTGATAAGTTCCTCGCTAACGTTGACATTTGTTTTGGGGTGACATATAATCTGTGTCAAAAATGAATATTTATGATTTTATGCTGCGTGGAGCAGTAACTCCAGCAGTCACTGGTAAAGCCAATGGGTATGTAGTTGGCTGCTAGCCTTTTCGCTTTATCTGCACTTGTTTTGTAATGTTTTATGTACAGCTTTATTGTTGGTTGAGCTATTGATCCTTGCTAATATAAAAAAAAATATGTATATATATTATGGTCTTAAAATACACACATTGCCACAGTAGTCTCTGAAAATGAACTACTTTGTATGTGAATGTGCTCCTTGTGAAAGAGTAGACTGCCGTCACTCAGTGAGGTTGACCAATAGCTGAAGTTTGCTGATCCATGCCCGTACTGTATACTGTTGTAGGTAGAAATACAATAAGAGACCAATGGTTGTAGAGAGCTGGTTAAACGCCTGTGTAAGTAAATGTCATCTATAAATCTTTTTAGTAAAATTAATAAGGCTTGGCTAATGCCAGACCTAAAGAACAATTACTGTGAGAGCAATTGTGCCTGCGGGTTGTCAGCTCTTAGTGAATTTTGATAGGAGGATACAGTGTATATGGGTATACTACTAAGATTTACATGCTGTCTGTACCCTTAAGTTGACCCCACGTGTTTCAGACAGTTGCGTGCTTAAATATTTACTACTGCAGTGACCATGGAGGCAGTGTCTTAACTCTTACTTTATTTCCTCTCAGGCTTGAGCACCATTAGCCTATAGAGCTTCATTATGATTGTGTTTATAAAGGAAAGGTATGCATGGGAGACAGCTGTGTAGTGCAGTTCTTTGGTACTTCCACAGTGCAACGTTAACTGACAAAGAAGAAATGAGAATGTCTGGGCTTGCAACTTGAAAATGCCTAGTTACGTACTTAAGCTTTGATGTTGCATAAGCCTTGTTTGATTTTCCTTGGAGTGATAATGGTCAATGCTGGGAAATCAGCAGAGTGGAAGCACAATACTACTAATACTTGCATGATACCTGCTCCTAGCCCTATGGGTTGTGGGATGATTGTGTTCTGCGTTGATGTCAATTTAGTGTATGGGCCTCTAGAGAGCAGAACAAGAGAAAATGACATTTATATGTATCTAAAATTGTATTGTTTCTTTGTAGGTCAACAAATATGAGAAGCCTGAATCCAATGATAATGTCAAGGTTGTGGTACGATGCCGTCCCTTGAATGAAAGGGAGAAGGCTATGTCATCGAAGATCGCTGTCCATGTGGATGAAATGAGAGGGACGATTGCTGTTCATAAGTTGGACTCACCCAACGACCCACCAAAGACTTTTACATTTGACACAGTTTTTGGATTAGACAGTAAACAGCTTGATGTCTATAACTTAACTGCAAGGCCCATCATTGACTCTGTCCTTGAAGGATATAATGGTATGTCTTTTTGTTTTTTAAATCATAATTTGCCTGAATAATCTTTTGTGGCACCTTTTGCAATCTGCATTGTTGCATTTATACATAACTTAATGTAGGTCAAGACATTTGCTAATTTCAGAACTGGTAAATATTCTGCCCCTAATCAGAATCTGAAAAATAACCACGTTTTCACAAATATTAATAGCTCAATTGTGTTACTCTTGATTCTGAAACCTTTATCTGCTACCTTTTTTGGCATTATGGTATTGTTCTATCATTCATTTCAATTAATATATTTTTGTAACTTTATTGACCGGACTTTACTTTCTCTATTTGTATCCAATGCCCTAAAATAATTAATTGCTTAGTTAATTTGTAACCTTTTGTGAAATTATGCACTCAGTAAGAAATGCGATTCTAAAACTAAACTACATGACAAATGTACAATTTTGTATTGAAAGGAACTTCTCTTCATCTTCCAGCATTCTTATTGCCTGTTTGAAGAAAAGAGGTTATTGGCGCATGGGCTAGGTCGTGAAAATACTGTGTAGCTACTCTTTAATAAACAAAAGGAGTGCAGAGAAATATATTGCTGTGATTTAGAATTCCTTATTTTGCCAGCAGATACTTCAGCTGTCTGATCATCTGAGACCAATTTTGTCACTCATTACCAGCATTATTCTAGATGATATGGGTGGAGAAGCCCAGGCTGCTAAAGGGGTGGTCCAGGACATTATCAATCAGGTAGAAAGCTTGTCTGAAGACCTCTTTCATGAATCTCTGATGGCCGGATTGGTCCCAGATTGGCAGTGCCAGGTTGATTTTAGCAATATGATCTTTCTTGGGTCTTAATCTTCCTTCTTCCACTTCAACTATTGTTGTTGAATCAGATGGAACAATAACATCTTTAGTTATGATCAGGGTGGTAGTGAGTTCTCTAGGCAGATGGAGCCTTTTCCCCAATACCCCTCATGGGTGCAACACAGAATTTCGAAATCTGGTGACTAGCCAGCTGCCTGGTCTTGCTTCAGATTGATCTCCTTAAGGTTACAGCTCACCTTTTCTTTTCACTTTAATTCCACCTTACACACTACCATCTGTCAACTTTGACCAATGAACATTAGACTGTAGACCCTATACTCTACATTCATCCCACACTCCACGCTGTAGTTCTTTCAAATGCTTCTCTGTTTTATTGAAAATCACTGCTGTGTCTCTGCTAAGGTAGCAGTTTAGAAAACTCTGAATATTCTTTTAGATAGTGTAGATGAGTGAGGTGAGAGAGTGGGGGTGTCGGAGGATAGATATGATCCTGCTTCTTGATCCTGAAGCTTTCCCCATATTATTCTGAACCCATTGAAGATTATAAACCTATTTAGTTTTCTTGGCAAGTTGAGCGTATTTTGTGTTGCTGTAAATCAGTTTTTTTGAATGGAGAACAGGGAGGGTGAGTCTGAGTAGGATCAGTTAATGTAGTTGCTTTTTCACCTACATCAGTTGTCACTTCACACCTCCCATGCCTTCATAAATGATTCTTAGATTCTTCACTTCTTTAATTAATATCTCGGGTCTCACGGAGTGGAGCTCACAATGATGAAGGATTGTTTAACTTGATGTGAACCAGCACCACCTGTGGTTTTGATCTGTTAAGGTTGCGTTGGTGTGCTTCATGCATTCTTAAGTGGTGGAAGACGATAATAATTTAATAATCAACTTGACATTAGGCAGGTTGAATAACTAAATCATAATGAGCGCATGGGGGGGCAAGTGGACAATTTGCCATTTCTGATTAAACCAATCCATTATAGCAAATTACCTTTAGATTGTGCTTGTTGTAGTGAGTTGTACTTGTTCTTGATATAATTCTGTGAATATTAACATGCTGTATTTTTAAAATGTGAGTGTCTGGTGGATTTTCAGTGCTGAAAGCCTGGGACACCTTGCGATGGCACCAAGGCCAAAGGTCATGTCTTATACCTTAGACCCTGTGGGAACATTTGGAAGCAGTCTCCTCCGCTGGTGGTTCTCAAGAGCGAGGAGAGCAAATTGGGCCAAGACCAACTCATCATCACATTAGAATAAATGCAGCATGTTTAAGTCGAGCACTTTCAGGTTGACTGTAAATAAGGTCACATATTTGGTCTGTTATTGTGTGTCGTTCAAATTGAACCAGAACTTGTGTTGTACAAGATGGTTTGTTTTATCACTGTAAAACAGGGTGTGTTTTTTCATCGATTCTTACATTCAAATTTGGAAGATGAGGTACATCCACAGACTCACTGGAATTAAGGGAGCATCCAAGGATGAAACACTTGAGCCGTTTGACAGATTTCTCTCTGTGCAAAGTAAATTCTTAGATGACGTGATCATTATTGAGGATGTACAGCTGAAGGCAATGCTCTAAATACACTGCTAGTAACTTTATTGTAAGCACGCTTCAGTATAGTAGCCTGGGTTCTTAGTGTAAACGTGGTGTGTTAAAATTATCTGTCAGATATGCAGTTATAGTGTTCGTTTAGAAGTGTAACAGTGGAGTTGTAAAGTTGTTTGGCTGTAAATTTGCATTTGTGTTGAAGGTATCCAACTGTAGTGTGATGATGTTTGAAATGGCATTTGCTTGAGACAGGACAGCAAGTGATTCCATAGATTAATGAGCCCAGTGCACTATTTAATACTATCGTTGGTGAACTGAGTAAGCACACAACTGTATTTCATTTTTCCTTGCCTCGGCCTTGAATAGTTGATGCTATACCATGGCCGCTAATCTGCACCACTGCAATATATCAAACTGAAGACATAGACACACTCAAACCTCCGTGAAAATATCCTATTTTCCAAGTGGCTAATAAAATCAACTCATCTGAGTAATTGTCTGCTGTGCCAAGCTGCTTGCTTTGAACTGGTAGGTCTGTCTGTTCGACTCAGGAACCCATCCCTAAATCTCCGGACGCTCATGATAGAAGAGCCATTCACAGTGTCCAATTGGCCACTTGTAAGATTTCCCTTCAGCATATCCAGCCTATGTGTCTTGTCAGATGCATAAAGATCCCAGATTCTGTGCAGTATGTAGACCCCTTGTTTTTTGGGCGCAGAGCACCTCAAGTGGACTCGCTCAGGCTGCTTTTACCTGTCTTCTCTCTCAAATGACATAGTCAAGATCTTTTTTATTAATTCACACTGCACACTTACTGCTTATTAATGCTGTCCATGTACCAGATCCAGCTCATTGTTCAAGTAAACTAACGATAATTGGTAACCAGCCATACACTGCTCACCATGCAAATCTCACCCAGTCAAAAAAGACACCTGCAATACAAGTTAGAATTCATTACTTTACAAGATCTACTTAATCTTGGATTTGACTCTGCTATACCTCCAAAGAGGTATCACTATCCAATATAATTATATACAACCTACTTTTGTTTTAAATTAATAAAGAAATATCCCAAATTATGGTCCTTAGTAAGTCCTAAGGAAGGTAGAAATTGACTCTGCTTGATATATTTTATTTTATTTTTATTTTGAAGGTTTTATATAGCGCGGACAAGACCCTTGCAGGTATCAGAGCGCTTTACAACAAATAACGTAGATAAAAGAAACTGAAATATACATACAAATATTCTTGGTTATAATAGTCAAACAATGGTAACTGTTCTAACATAACAAATATCTACAAGCCTACATCTAATAAATCAAGTGAATTTGGCTAGGAGAATAGAGTTCACTTCATTTTTAAAGGATGCGCGTGAGGATTCTGTCTTGTTTTTTAGGGTAAAGCATTCCATATCCTAGGGGCCATCCCCTAGAAGTAGCGGTTATAAGTTTTCTTCTTGGTGAATCGTTGTGGTTTCAGTAGAGGGTTAAAAGAACTCCTGTTGGTTCTGTTCCCACCAGATGGTATTAATTGCGCTGCAAGGTATCGTGGTGTTTTTTGATGCAATGCCTTGTGTGTCATACAGGCGATTTTCAAATGGATTCTGGCATCAAAGGGTAGCCAGTTAAGGGCATGTAAGTCCGGGAGATGTGACAGTTTCTTTTGGAGCATGTGATTAGTCTGGCGCTGTGTTGATTGATGCTCTTAGTGGGGCTGTCGTTGATTTGGGAAGGCCGCAGAGAGCGACGCCGCAGAGAGTGACACTCCCATATTCCACTTTGGGGATTACTAGAGTTTGAACTGCCTGTTTAAAGTCATTTGCTGGCATGAAGGGCTTCAGTCTTCTTAAGGTGTTCATTGGAAAGTTTGCTCCTTTAGTTGCTGCGCTGATGTGTTTCTGCATATTTAGCTTATTGACCAGAGTTATGCCTAGCGATTTGGCAGAATCGATCATGAGCGGTTGGCCCTCGAGTGCTGTTAAGTGGTTCATCCATTCCATTTTGTTTGGCTGGGGGGCGCTATTAGGAGGCATACTGTCTTTAAGGTGTTTAATTTTAAGTGGTTATTTGCCAGCCAGTTCTGCATTTTTTGGAGCGTTGAGTTGAGGGACTTGATGTCCTCAAGTGAGTGTACCTTAATGTAGAGTTGTGTGTCGTCTGCATACATGTGGTATTGAACCTTTGATGAGTTGAGAAGCTCAGTGAGTGGTTCTATAAACAAGTTGAAGAGTGTTGGGGAGAGGGAAGATCCCTGTGGTACTCCTAGAGTGACTGGAGTGAGTTTGGATAGAGATTGATTGGTCTTGAATCTTTGTGTTCTATTTTGAAGGAAGGAAGTGAACCAGTTGAGAACCGTTCCTGATTGTCCCATTCTAAGTTTCAGGAGGTCTTATAGATTGTCGTGTTTGACAATGTCGAAGGCGGAGGATAGGTCCAGCAGGATTAGTAGACAGGCTTTGCTTTGGTCCAGTATTTTTAATGCATCGTCAATTATGTGGGTCATGGCAGATTCGGTGCTGTGCCCTGATCGAAAGCCAGATTGGAATTTATCGAGCAGGTTGAAGTGATCAATGTGGTAGGTAAGTTGCGTGTGAACACATTTTTTCTAATAGTTTGGCCAGTGTAGGGATGTTGGATATGGGGCGATAGTTATTTAGGTCTACTTGGTCAACAGATGCTTTCTTTAATATGGGAGAAACCTGACCATCTTTGAGGATGTCTGGGATGGTTCCTTGTAGCAGAGGGGTGTGTATAATCATGGTCCATAGAGGTACTAACGTCGGTATGATGTTTTTTTAGGAGGGATGCTGAGAGTGGGTCAGTGAAGTGATTGGAGGGATTTAAGGCTGTGAGTGTTTTTAGAATTGGTTCCTCGCTGTAGAGGTTGAATGAGGACCAGTCTACATTGATTTTGAGGTCGAGCTTTGCAGAGCAACTAAATGGGTTCCTGATGAGGTTCCTTGAGGCCATCATGTGAGGGTTGGTGAGGGCTGATAGGTCATTCAGTAGGTCTATCTTTATGTTTTCAGTTTTTGTTGTGAAATAGGACGCGAATGCCTCGCAATTGGGGAGAGATTCTAGATTAACTTGAGGTGAGTGGGAGACACTCTTCGATTGCGCTCTGATTATTTCATAGAGTCTTTTGGGACAGTTCTTGGCTTGGTCCAATTGATTACTAATGAATTCGATTTTTGAACGTCTGATTTTTCTGTAATAGGCGTTTCTCGTACTTCTGAGTAGTTTGAGGTGAGTAGTGGACGGTGCTGATCTCCATTGACGTTCAATTGTTCTTAGCGCTCTTCTGTCTTCATTCCGCCTACCGTCATACCATGGGTTTGAGTCTTTATTGGAGATACTTTTCAGTTGTAGTGGAGCCAAATTGTCTAATAACACGTTCATAGATTCAAAGTAGTTATTAGTCAGATTGTGTACGTCCTATAAACTGTCAGGTGGGGGCGTTGGGATAGGGCTAGCGGTTGCCAGTGAGAGATGATCGAGGTTCTTCAGGTTTCTCTTCCAGATTTTCGTTCTCTTGGGTTGGACATAGAGTAGTTTAACTGATTCAATGATATGGAAAGTGATAATGTGATGGTCAGACCAGTCACATGAAAGGATCGATTCCAGTTGGGTGGAGTCCGCTTTGGAGATTACTAGATCTAGGGTTGAGCCTTTTTCATGAGTGGGGCTGTCACAAATTTGGGATAGGTTAAGGTCAGTCAAGAAAGCTTTGAGGCTGTTGACCTCCGGGTCGTCAGGGTCATTCCAGTGGAGGTTGAAGTCCCCTAGGAATATCTACGTGTTTTTGTGTCCAGCATTTGTGGCTAAGATATCCATTATGTGTTCAATAAAGGTAAGGTTATTTCCTGGAGGATGGTAAAATGAGTGAAGTGAGCAAATTGTGTTTTTATTATTAGAGATTTCTAGGCCTAAATATTCACAGGAGGAGAAAACCGGGAAGATGAGACGTTTCACGGAGAGAGGTAGTTCCGTTGTATGCAGGCAATACCAACTCCAAGCCTATCAGTTCTATCTGTCTATGATGGGCGAGGATGAATCGTTAAGCCAAGTTTCCGTTAAAATTGTGTGGTCAGGTTCGTTGGTTAGTATGAGCTCCGCTATATCGGCGGCATGACATGCGGCCGACCTACAATTTAGTAGGATACATTTTAGCCGGGTCTTGGTAGGAATAGTGTTGGGCTCTTGTAAGATGAGAACTCTCTTGAGGTTTTTTGCAACGATACCTCTGGTAATGTGTCTCGTGGCTCTATCCGGATTGGGAGGGATGGGTTGGATAGAGGACAGTGTCAGTGTGTTGTCCGTGTGCTCATAGAGGGGGGGTGGAGTTGGGGGCTTTTAGGAATGCAGTAAAGAGGTTAGTTATTGCGGTGATAGTGGTTTTTTTTCTTCTGCGCGGGCGTGATAAGGCATTGGGGTCAGGTACTGTTTTCCATCTAGGGGTTTTCTGTCTCGTGGAGCTAGCGTGTGATTGTTGGAAGAATTTTGTGTGTGGTTTTGGTTGTCTCAGGATCAGGTCATGAAAAGTTTGGATGTCTACTTTTGATTTGTTGTAGAGATAGTCATATCTCCTCGAGTCTAGGGTCAGGAGTCAAGAGTAGACGTATTCAACGCCCAGTCTGTGGGTAGGTGAGGGTGGGTTACTAATCTGGGTTCCAGGGGCGATAAGTGAAGTGGTCCGTTGAATGGCTGTTTTTCTGTGTGGTGATTTATTGAAAGGGGGGAAGAAGAGGGGGGAGTGTAAAGGGGTAATGCTGTGCGCTGTAGGGGGAGAGGTGGTGAGGTTCGATGTGAGGGGGGAGGGGGACTGTAGGAACGCTGGCTGATCGGATGTACAGGTGTAGGGGGAGATTGTGGCCGAGTTTGTAGTGGAGATGTTGAGTTGTGTGGTTGGTAGGCGTGGAAATATCTGTGACATTCATAGGCTGGGGGAGAGGAGATGCTCGGGTGTGGAGTGCTAGGCATAGTGGTAGTGGTGTTGGTGGAGGAGTAAGCCTTGGGAAGATGGATGTCATACAGTGGGGGGTCAATTGTGGCGGGGGGGATATATGAGAATAGAGAAATTGTAGCTAATGTTCTCTTCTTTAAACCGTGGTTTAACAAATTGCAGAATTTGAATCCCTTATCCAGTACTTCTCAGTTAAAGGTTTCTCAGCTTTGCCATCATTTTGGTGTATCATTTTGGTAAAACTCAGCTCAAACATCCTTTGGGTGTATACATTAAGAAGATCTCATCAACAATTTCATATGGCATTGAGTAAAGTACTTTTAAGAGCCATGCTTTTCTTAACCGATTCAAGGGAAGAATTTTTAAAACTTTAATGTGTGTATGTAAAAGTTTTATATTTCAAGCCTTTCACTTATAGCTGAGTGTTGCAGCTTGCTGTTCGTGTATAGAACCATAATGCTATTGGGCAATAATTCACAAAGCAGTACCTAACTCTTTCTGTATGTAAATTAGAGAACAATTTTGATTGGATAATAACCAAGCGTACGTTGCTTAAAACTTTCTTCTTAGCATTACATAATCTGTTTAGAACCTAGTTCCCACTGATTTACTTTATCGGTAGACTCCTTCTCAGATGTAATGAGAATATCTATAGTGAAATTGAATTATGATGAAAATATTCGATATTGTAGTCATGAAGTCCATAGATTGACCATTTATATAAGTGCAAAACTTAAAGTGATGCAGCCATATATAGTGCGGCAGCTAATTCGGCATTGCGTGACCAACTGTACTGATCTAGTGGATGACTTCCTTGCCCATAATCCTCAGGTTCCCAGGAGGCGGTCCCTGTAGCGAGCCACAGCTGATCCCTGCTGAAGTACTTTATAGGGCAGCGGCTAGTCCGGCAGTGCGTGACCATCTGCACTAATGTAATGGGAAACTTCTTTGTCCAGAATCCTCGGGGCCCCAGGAGGCGCTCCCTGCAATGAGCCACTGCCGATACCTGCTAAGGCGCTATATAGCCAGTGCTTTAAATGGGCCGGTACTCACCGGTACTGAGTACCGGCACTTCTTTTTTTCCCCTCCAAGAGTACCGGCACTTTTTCCTTACAAAGGAGAGTACCGGTACTCATTCAAGCAGGTCGGCGTTTCAGGTCTAGTGAGCATGCGTCTCATTTTTACATTGTAACACACGCTGACACGATGGCCATTTCACACCGGTAGTGACGTGGCACAGCCAAGAAACATCTGACGTCACCCGCCAGGTAGTTGTTCGCCTGGAAGATTAGGAAGCCCTTTGAAAAGGCCAGTTTAGGCTGGTTTTCCCGTTTCGGTTTCCCAGCGCACAACGGAAAGCAGAGCCACAAGATCACCACTTTCCAGCACAGAAGAAGAGCACTATCGTGAATGGATTTGCCATCGCCAGTCAGACCTAGCGAGGAACCCTCTTCATCAACTCTTCGCGCCTTTTGTATTGTTCCTGCCTCTGCTGGAATGCAAGATTGGATGGGCCCCTTGGAGAGATGTAATGCAGGGCACCGGGGTGAAGTGCAGCAGCCGTCCCTGCATTACACAAGCACACTAATTTGTTATTGTGCTTGTGTAATGCAGGGGCGGCTGCAGCGCTTCACACCGGTGCCCTGCATTACATCTCTCCAAGGGGCCTATAAAATGCTGCGTTCCAGCAGAGGCAGGAACAAAATGAAAGGAATCTAATAAATTAATTTCCTGCTGTTTCTGCCTCTCCTGCTGTGTTTCACTCCGGTCCTCGCTGCTGGCCCGGCTCCTCTCTCTAAGGGCGGATCTTCAGATGGGTTTGTTTGGGTTGACCCCCCCTCTCCCTCCAACCCAATGATACTTTATATTTGGTGCGGTTCTATGGCATTTATTTAGGCCAGTTAGTTAGTACAATTAAAATGTTTGGGCAGCAGCAACTGGTATCTGGGCTAGCAGGCCTTTAAAAAATCACAGATGTGGAGTTTTCCTTTTTGATGGCACCTGGAGTGCTATACACTGTTTGGTCTTCAGTATTTTGACATTTTTCTGGCTGTTGTCCTTTATACAAATCTACAATTAACACCAGAAGTTGTGTTTAGATTTGTACCTAACAAGCGGATTAGCGAATATCATGGGTTCTCACCAACATTTTTGTTTGCCTAGGATAACACAATTTGGTAAAGTGGGGAAGCCAGGCTTAATCCCAGGTTTTCTGGTTTCACATTGTGCAGTTGACCAGAAATCAGAAAATCTGGGCTTAATCCAGGCTTTCCCACTTTAACAAATTGTGTGATCCTACGCAATTGTTTATACTTTCCCTCCTTTTACTTCATTATCACATATAGGAGAACCTCGCAATATTACTTAAGGATATGCGCTTTACAAAATCCTCCCCTGTGTTTGATTGATAAATTATGGTGATCATGTATAATAGGAACCCAGGCTGCTCAAGAGGATGAACATAAGTTCAATATTGGCATTGTTGTCAGGGTGGAGGGAAGAATTCATGTTTTTAAATTCACGTTTGAAACCTATCACTTTAAACGAAAAAATGCTTATCAAAACGCACTGTTATAATCTAATGTAATAAGGATAATTGGTTCTGCATGTTGATAAAATAACACTTTTTATATTGAGGTGAGACTTTATATATTGTTTACACTCTTGCTGCAAGATGTGTTTAAAAATGAGTGTCGGTAAAGTTAAGAGGTGTAAGACACCCTAGTTACTTTATTTCTTTAACGTTACTTAACCTTTAAATAAATGCTTGCCTGTTTATTTAACATCTTTTTGATGTCAGTTCTTCGTCGAGTAGGGTGAAGCCTAGTGCTGCTGATGATCTGGAGCCGTACGTCAAGGGCAGTGCTGTATAGCATTCTGTTAGTCCATAACCAGAAAGATAAAGCATACTAAAGACGGTGATACTGGTGGCCCTAAACATGGAATGTTTAGCCTACAGCAAACTCTTTTGTGGGTCGGTCATGTGCCGTAGGCCCTTGCCTCTCCCTCACACTGTTAGAGCTGTGCAGGCAGCAGACTCTTCACAGTGGTGCTTCTCGTGTCGGGTCTCTGGAAAAACACTGATGCAGGCAGAGATAGTCAAGGTCAAACAAGTTAGGTTAAATGTGCTTCATAGCTACACTGATTCTCCTCTACCCGCCTCCAACACCCGAATGGGCAACTGTGGCTATTAGAGCAGCACTGTTAGAAGCAAGGCAGAGCAATGAAAGCAGGCCTGCACCAGGTTTAGCTGGTACTTGGTAGATGTTCAA
This sequence comes from Triturus cristatus, assembly GCF_964204655.1. NCBI lineage: Eukaryota > Metazoa > Chordata > Amphibia > Caudata > Salamandridae > Triturus > Triturus cristatus. The sequence goes on along the minus strand of NC_140583.1, from coordinate 202,582,584 downwards.
GGAGTAGGGTGGGGGTTAGTGTTATGGTTACTCAGTGGCCTAATGCATCCACTTAAAAAAAAAAATGTGTGTTTGACCTCTTGGTCTCAGCTTTAAAGCATAGGAGGTTAACTCAGCCTTTCATCCTTCTGAGGACGATAAAATGAGTAACATTGACTTGGGTAATGAACATCTTTCAGAAAGCACCAAAATACCTCCAGGGATATGTGTGTGAGAGAGAGTGAGAGAGTGAGAGAGTGAGAGATTACAGATTGAAGCAATTTGTCATTATTCGCACCCCAAAAAATGATTGCGCCCTTTAAAGTGTTATTAGCCCCTCCCATTGTCCCGCCTCTTACCCCCGCCTTCTTGCCACACCCCCATTTAAAGCACTGTATATAGCGCTACAGCTAGTCCCACAGCGAGGGACGTGCCCATCCGCGTCAGAAAGAGCCTTGGCCCTATTTTCAAACATTGCAGAGACTGGTAAGAATGTATCTATTTCAAATATTTATTAAGATTAAAGACAAAAGTATTCTTGCCTTATTGACGTTGGGCTGAGGTTTGGAACCCTTGCGTAAAAAGACTTGTAACGCCCCCCCCGTAGGGCTGTGGGTTCAATCAACCTGCTAAACTATGGTTGTTTGAAATTATTGGTGAATTGTGTTCTAAAACTCCTGGGCCTCCGCTTATTCTATCACCAAAACTAGTCGGCGGCTAGAATCAGAAAAGCTTTGTGTTTGGAATAGCTGTTAGGCTTTGTCTGTATAAAAATTAGGTGATTACCACAATCATGGTGAAAAGGAAAGCGACGGACAAGTTATCTGAGGCAGGAGGTGCTAGAAAACTCCCCAGACGTTCAGCAGAGAACTGCACCCTAAAAAAGATTGATGAGCTGATGGAGGAAGTCAAAGGATTTTTATCACTTACAGGAAAGAAGGACCACAGAGTACAGAAAGGAAAGGGAACGCACAGAAGGGCATTCAGTCTTATCTCAATAAACCAAAGGAGGGATGCACTGCAAGAGTTACCACAAAGGCAAACCATATTAGCAGCACTCTTTCTATGGTATCTACACAAGCTACATAACCTCGTGATCCCCCAACTCAACAGTTGCCATCCTATACTCCTTTATTATCTGATATGTAACACTCTAATTGGTTTGAAATTTTGGGATCTATAATTGAAGAACCCGCATGCACTGAGTTATCCTAGGCCGCACAGATGATACTACTGTTCAATTAAATGCTTTAAAAGGAGAGATTGTGACATTACCTGAATGTATGAGTAGACTGGTCAAAACTTTGAAAGAAAAATTGGATAATCTCTGAGCCCTGGTAACAAATGTAAATAACACACTGATATTTAATAAAGAAAAAGTCGCCCCTGCACATCTTATACAAAGTACCGATCAAGGAACACATGATCACAGAGATAATGTAGCTCACGCAAGTACTAACAACCAGATAAGAACTACAGGGTTGTGTACTAGTGTGAGCGTGATGGGACCAATGGCTGCTTTGAGGCCTAACTCGCACATGCAGCAGTGACCACACCAAAACAACCAACTAAGGCAGACAGATCCTCCAAAAAAAATCCCACTTGGTGCTAGGAAGACGCAAGATTCACTCATGAACAAAGTCGTTCACTGGCTGAGACACACTAGAGGTTGTAGATCTAGTATTGGGGACAATATTCTACATGCTACACGTTTTGGTACACTGCTGATTTACAAAAAGATTCAGTTGGGTTGAAACTGAGGAACCGTGCTTTTGGGGAAGTATTAATCTCCCTTGAGCTGAAGTATAGGCCTACTTTGAGGTTACAGACAAGACTGAATTTAAATCCCTCCAACGAATTAAAGGAACAGGTAGGTCGGAATACCTTTACAATTCTAAGTGGGCATGCCTCAAACCTTTATCCCCCAGAGCCTTTAAGCGATCTATCTGAGAATGACTGGCAGAATGATATTGTGGTAGGGACTATGGCTATTCCAGACTACATTGGGGGGATCCAGCTGCTCCCGTGGACTGCAGTAGAACAGGCGAGTAAACCCCTTGTCGATCCTTGAATTTACAAAAAATTTCATCAGTCCAGCGATTCCCGAATTCTGGCTTATTGCCAGAGAAGGTCGAGAATGAGCCGACCCAGGACCATTCCATAAGGTTGTTGTCCTGGAACGTCATCGGGATCAGATCAAAATTTGCTGACCCAGAGTGGGGTACCTTTATAGACCAACAGCAGTATGATGGTAACAGTTCCTAAAGAATAAAGTAAGAGAGATTCAGAAAGCCAGTTAGGCTTTTGAAGAATGTGCAGTGTCTCCAAGATGGTTAGAGTGTGCCGAGAAAGAGTGAAGGTACTCCTATGTGGATCTGTAAGTTCCCTCACACACCCAAACAGGTGTATAGCATCATCATCGGGCTGGTGCTCCTCGTGGGGGTGGCGCTGCAGTCCCTCACGGGCCCGTTTGACGGGGCTCTTTGTCGGAGATCTTCAAGGAGTTTGCCGCATTTGTGCATGGGGGTGTGTGGGGCTAAGTGTAAGTGGTGTGGTGATTGAGTTCTAAAAAGAGCCCAAGGACACTTGCAATTTATTAAGGGTGTCCTCGGGGTCCGGATAAAATATATCACGGGGATGGAGAAGCAATCTCAGTTGCCTGTGTGAGAGGGGAAAATGAAAAAATACAATCCCTCTTCTCTCACCCGTGTAGTGAATAAAGTGAGTGTGTCAAGGGGTCGACATGTTTCGCGCCATAGATAGTCCCTAGTGGATCTGGGGGCGCTTCATCAGGACCAAAAGAGTAAGGTATGTCAAATGGGAGTCGGGAAAGAGACACCCTATAAACCCATGAGTCCTAATTATAGGAAAGGTAGTTGCAAAACAAGAGATAAGAGACACGTCGTCTAGCGTGTCCCTTGTTACGGCCTATAGAGGAGACAAAAAGCACACATAGGGGGAGAGAAGGGAAAGAGAACACAGTCCAAGGCCGTTAATAACAGTCTAAAGTCATGTGGATAGTATATCTCTGCATGCTGGTGTGTCGGAAAGTGCCTCGGTGGGGAACCTAGCTAGACACAAGCATGCAAGTGGATGGAGAGGGGCAAGGTGTCCCTGGAATGCTTAAAACTAAAATAAGTAGTGGTCAAGTGGTCCCTGTGTACGGCTAGACTAGGTGGCAAGAATGCTCACTAAAAAGTGACATCGCGGGTCTATGGTGTGACTAGTGTGCATACGGGAGAGGTGTCCAAATATCATTAATCATGACTCATGAGTGTGATCAAAAGTAATCTGCTGTGCTCTTAAAGCCACATGTACTATGAGGGTGAGTATGCCGTAAAACACAACAACGCTGTGCCTACCCTCCCTAGTTCCAGGTCAGGCCTCGTCAGCTTAGCCAAATAGCAGTGAAGGCAGTGCGTGCTCTTCTTCTGTGTTCCGGAACACCTACCCGGTAGCTTCGGCTGCTGGACGGCAACTCGGGGCAGCGGTATCCATAATATACACGTCCTACGTGATTGGAGCAGGGGGGTGCACGTAACATGCGTAGGAACGTGGTGACGAAGTAGTCGTCTGGCGTTCTATTAGTGCGGCCATGTTGGAACGGGATCAGAAAGTGAGATTCCGGCAGTAACTCGGGGCAGCAGTATCCAAATATAAGCGCCCTACGGTATTGGAGCAGGGGAGTGCACATGACATGTGCTGGAACTACGTGGCGATACTGTTCTCTGGCGTTCTTAAGGGGCAGCCATAATGGACAGGGATCGGATAGTGAGATAGCCAATGTGACGGGGATGGCAATATCGGGGCAGCAAGTTGTATCAAAGTCCTGTTTATGAGCTAGTATTAGAGCCAGACATTTAGACAAAGTGGTAAAGATATCTCTCATATATATATATATATATATATATATATATATATATATATATATATATATATATATATATATATATGTGTAGCAGGAGACATAGAGATCTATTGACTGTAATGAAAATTGGAGATATGTGGTCAATATCTCCTGGAAGTTTTGTAAGTGTCTAGTCTTAGTAGTGGAGTAGTACACAAAAGGAGATGGTGGAGTGGAACCGTTATGTGAGGGGGTAATATTTTTTATTGTGTATATTGTATGGTTATAGTAGTAGTAGTCTCAGGGAACATATTATGTCATATATGTTGTGTCTAAGACAGATGATGTGTGTGATGCTCCCACTTAGGGGTTCACCTAGTGAGATCGACCCAGGGTATGTTATCGTTGAGACCACCACTGTCACTTTTAAGTCTGAAGACCCATCGTTGTTCACGTTCAAACAAAGTAGTTATGGACCATTGAGGGTTAGATTCTATAATGGTCCACTTTAGGCTGTCTGGGGGATGATTTTTCTCCAGAAAGTGAGCCTGTAGTCTTGTTGCTGACCGTTTGCAACGGATCGTACTTTTATGTTCTCCTATGCGTATCTTTATTGGTCGAGCTGTCATACCTATGTAATGTGAACCACAGGGACACGTGATCAAGTATACGCAGTTCTTGGTATTGCAATTAGTGTGGCGATTTTGACGCCATGGTCTCGAAAGTCCAAGTTCCAGTTCTTTGGTTGCCGTCGTCTGAGGACAGACTGTACATGTGCCGCATGGGTGATGGCCCAACACGGGAGGTAGTGTCCAGAGGGTTGGTTGCGGATTGGTTTTTTTGTTTTTTGGACGTGTATGTACCAAAATGTCCCTCAGATTTTCAGTCCTTTTGAATGCGAACAGTGGTATTGGTCCTGGTGATACATTGCCTGTTTCTAATATCTTCCAGTGTTTTTTGACAATTTTTTGAATTTTATTGGAGTAGGAGGTGATTGATGTCACACAGGTTAGTTTGTCAGTTTCCTTCTTCTCTTTTACTTCAAGTAGAGCTCCTCTGTGGTTGTTTCTTGCTCTCTTGCGAGCCTGTCTTATGATGTTGGATGGGTAATTCCTTCTGATCAGGTTGGTAGATAGAGTTTCGGCTTCTTTCTCGAATTCTATTCTGGTGTTGCAATTTCTCCGTAGGCGGAGGAACTGGCCTACAGGTAGGTTCTTCCTGAGTGCTTTAGGATGGTGACTTGAAAATAGGAGCAAGCTGTTCCTATCTGTAGGTTTTTTGTAATTGGTAGTTTTTAGAGTACCCTCTTCCAGTGATATCAGAAGATCCAGGAAAGGGATGGAATCCGGTGACAGTGATCCAACAAATTTCAGAAAGGGGTTGATTGTGTTGATCCATGTGAAGAAAGAGCGACAGGCATCCTCATCCCCTTTCCAAAAGATGATAATATCATCTATATACCGGCGCCATAAAAGGATGTTGCCGGTAAACGGATTGGTGTCAGTGAGGATATGTTCTTCTTCGAACCTGGCCATGTAAAGACATGCCAGGCTAGGCGCAAATGTGCTGCCCATACAAGTGCCTTGCACTTGGTGATAGATCTTGTTTTGAAATGCAAAGAAGTTTTCTTTCAATGCAAGTGAGGCACAATCACAGATGAAACTGATTGGAGTAGAGGATGGCCAGGGGTTGAGCTGGCGTAGGGCACTTTCCAAAACCGTCAAGGTAGCATCTTGGGGAATATTGGTATAAAGTGCCTCTACATCTACGGTGACAAGCAGTTTGATCGATTCTGGTTCCTCAAATTGTTCTATTAAATTTAGTACTTCTGTGGTGTCCCTTAGATATGTTGGAGTCTTAGTGACCATTGGCCGTAAGAAAACATCACAAAATTTGCTCTGTGGTTCGAGTAGTGAGTTGATGCCTGACACTATAGGGCGTCCAGGTGGAGGGTTAATGCCCTTATGAATTTTGGGTAGGCAATAAAAATATGGCATCCGCGGGTCATCATTTCTGAGGAACACAGCTTCGTCCTTCGTTATCCAACCTTCTGTTTCAGCTTCATACGTTAGACAGCGTATGGCTGCAGCAAGTCGTGAGGTAGGGTCTTCTCCGGTAGGTTCGTAGTATCTTACATTGGATAGTTGTCGTAGACATTCTTCATCATATGCATCTCTGTCTTGTATGACAATTGCACCGCCTTTATCGGCCGGTTTGATAATAATGGAGTCGTCTTCCGCCAGATCTTTGAGCATGGATCTTTCCTCCTTAGAGAGATTGTCAAAGGGGCGGTTGGTTGTGATATTGTCAACATCTTTGAGGATTGCCTGCTCGAACGTCAGAATCTCGTTAGGAGTCATTGCTGCAGTTGGAGTGAATCGGGATCTGTTCTTCAGTCCACTCCCTTCCGGTGGATTGGGAGGTCTGTCATGGAAAAAAGCTCTTAGTCGTACTTTCCGGAAGAACTGATGTAATTCTTGATGTAGTTTGAAGTCATCAACCTTCGGTGTCGGGACAAATCCCAGGCCTCTCTCTAGAAGTTTATTCTCTCCTGTGGTCAGAGGTCTTGATGACAGATTGACCACTAGGGTCTTGTGGTCTTGCTCCGCAGGACCATCTGTTCCGGTTCCTGCCAGTGCACGTTCTTGATCCCTCCTCTTCTTTTGCCTCTTCCTCTGCCCCTCCCTCTGTTGAGAAAAGGGGGGTTCGGGAATGATTGATAATTAGGCAGGGGATTCTGTGCTGGTGGTCCGTTCCACATTGGTTGGGGACCCATCCACGGTCCCTGATAGACTGGTGTGTGAAAAGGATGTGGAGGGAAACCTTGGAACAAGGGTGGTGGCATAGGTTGGTATCGGTATCCTCCTCTGGATCTCTGCTGTCTATTACCAAAGTTGGATTCGCTGCCAGTGGAGTCCGATCTTCCCGAGTTGTTACTGCTGGTATCCTCTGATGTGGTGTCATGGTTGGGGAATACATAATCGTCTTTAGTGTACGGGTAGACTTTTTCTTTGTCAAACCTTCTTACATCTTTTTGAAGTTGAGTGATCTTTTGTTTAGTTAGATACTCTTTATGATCTTGCATTTCTTGATTAATTTCTGTCAATCTTGACTTAAATGCTGTCACAGAAATGCCAGTTTTGAGTCTATTCTCGGAGAGTGTGATCTGTATCAAAAGATCATCTGACAACCGTTTAGCCGTGTTAATGATGAGTACCAACCAATCTCGCGTACATTTCCACGAGATCCTTGACCATTCCCGACGGAAGGTCAGGTCTTCTAAGAAAATCCTCGGTGCTAAAGTGATCAATAGTCCGTTGGGAGCGATATTAGCTCTTAGGTACTCAGTCATGATGGTTCCATGTAAGGCAGTTTTGATCTGTAACTTTCTGAGTGTCTGCAATGATCTCCAATCGTCGTTCCCGCTACCGGATGGTACATTGCCATCTTCTGCTAATAGGGCGGGTGCCCTCAAGATCTCTGCTACCATATCGTCGTCAAAGCTGAGACCGGGGTGATCCATCTTGCCAGGTGGAGTTGGGAGAAACCTTTATAGACCACCATCGCATTATACTATGTCAGGAAACATGAGCAATTGACCGAGTATTCCGATTGGGTTTTGTTACTTTTAATTTTAATGC